>NW_027121987.1:0-2411 GCF_030686945.1 Centruroides vittatus
AAGATATTGATGATTATATTTTACAACAGAGACCATTGGTCCTAGATCCTACTAATCCTTTCAATAATCTCGCTTATTCTTTCGTCACGGATAATGCCAAGAAGAAACTTTTTAAAGAATTTGCTGCCACAACTTTATATCGTTTGCAAAATTATACATTCGATTTAAATGCCATTTTCGAACCTCAGCCAACTATCGCGCCGGCTAGAGATATAGGATCATTGCTGCCATCATCCAAATATTGGTTTCTTACTATCAAAGACGAACGATCGAGTAACAGGCCAAATATAATTATAAGAAACAAAGATAAAATTAAAGACTTGGGAATTCCGATTATCAAACATTATTTAACGAAAAATATCAAGCTATTTAATAACGATAATATATCAAGAAATGAAGTAGAAATGGAAGTATCGTCGATAATTTGTAGTAATATCCTCAACCAACCTGTTGAAATGATTTACTCATCTAATTCTAATGAAGAACACGAAAACTACGACATTACAGTTATGATTCCAACTAAACAATTTTTAGTGATCGTGAGTATCAGAAAACCTGATATTTCTGATAGAGTTATGGATGAGAAACCTGATATTATCGTAATATGTTTTGTATTGGCAGTATTGTTCTATTTTTTATTGGTAAAAATTAGAGAAATTGATACCAGTTATGATACCAACTAAACTATTTATTGTTAGCACAAAGTGGCCTGATCCTGATCCAGTTATTGAATATATACCTTAGCACTGATTTTTAGAATTCACGATTACATATTTTAAAAATTTTAGATTCAATCGATTCTAATAATTCTAATAAAGCAATTCTTTAAACATATTTCTTAGAATCTACATGGAGAAATTTAAATTTTTATTTTACTTAGAAAAAAACAAAAATACAGTATTATTACTATGATAAATAATATTAAATAAAACGCTATATATGACTGTAAATGTATTCATTATTATAATCAAGTTCAAACTATTTTTAAAGGTTTCATTTCGCCTCTTCAAAAACGATAAAAGTTGATATAAACGAATTGTTGTTAATGTTGATCTTATTAATCATAAGATTATATACTGCACTATTTTAATAATATAGCAGATGGCAGGATGGCCAAGGCTGTTAAGGCATCATCCTGCTGCGATGAGGACCTGGCATCGAATTCTCCGGTGGAAAACCTCAAGAACTTTCATGGGACTTTTTTATTCCTCAATATATCAAGGACGGGTCCAGTCCCTCATTTCTCCATTGCGGGCTTAACCAAATCCATGATGAGAGTGGAGGCAAAGTTAGTGTCGAGGTGGAAAGATATATATTATAAAATAGAGTGAGGTTTTATTCACTATTAAATTGGAATGATTTTACAAATTAATGAAAACGTTACAAACTTTTACGAAAGAACAATTATAATTGTAAACAATTTGTAATTACTACTACATTACGAATTTTGTAAACTCTCATTAATCCTTAAATATTTGGTCCTTAAAAGTATAAATTTAAAATAAATTTTTTAAACAGGAATTCTGTCGTTTTCGCATTGATTTATTTACTTTTATTTCATATTTTTCTTGAATGCAAGAATCATCTGACAATAAGTAATAAATATTTGTCTAATATTAATTTTGAAAAATTGAACCAGAATAATTTTTATTTAATATTTTATAATATTTGTAAAGCTTTCAATTATAAAAATATCAAATTTCTAATAGAAGTAATTTTAAAAAATCCTCGGATTAAATCTATGTATTATTGGTGTATTATTTTGTCATGTTTCTAATCCTCCGTTATGAGAGGATTAGAATACAAGACTATAGGGTTTATACTAATAAATTAAAATTAGTCTAAATAAAAAGTAAATAACAAAATAGATTAATTTTAAACTATTTTCCAGCTCTATTATGGAAAAATTGCATTCTGATTAATCCAATAATTAACGAATAGAAGATAAAAACCCTGAATATATAAACTTAACTCTGGCTATTTACTTACAAACAACAATGATTTTAAAAAATCACAACAAAGTCGCGATTATTTCGTCCCTTGAATTTTGAACTAACGAAGATTTTCCTGTAGATATCGTCATTCAGTTAAGCTTCCGTAATAAACGGGAAGAAAAGGGGAAAAAGTCGTTTTTAGTTTAGAAATGTCCGATTAGTAGGATGCTACAGTTTGTAAATGTTTGGTTGTTTGTGGTTAGTATCGACCATTATTACTATGGTGACTACTACTACAGGTTGCCTGTCGTTCAAGTGTATGTTCATCTTGTGTTTCGGTTATAGCCGTCATACTTTTATGTTTTGGAGTTCTGGAAAGCCATCAGATGTTTCTTTTAGTAAAAAACGTGTAGAAAATTGGTTGGTTGGTTGATTCTTGTTTTTTGGCGCAAGAACCATGTAGGCTAAGCTGCGCCA